>NW_021136895.1:0-8786 GCF_004193835.3 Ostrinia furnacalis | reverse complement strand
TAGAGAAAGCACAACTTAAAGTAACGCAAAACGGCAATAGCTCAGTACCTACTAATTGGTTTACATAAAGCAAACCACTGATTCTCAGCTAGTATAGCCTGAGGACGACAAACGCGCGTTACACGTCAACGCATAGATAAGAATAAGTACTCGTCAACGTGACGGTAGGGGAGCAGTGAGCTCAACTAAATAAAATTTGATAAACTTGATGGTTGTGTAGCATGTAGATGGAGGGCAGCTGCGAGTGGCTTCGCCATGCGAAATGTGTGCGGCTGACTTGCATCGGATGATTCTAAGGGCTCGTACACATAAACACGATGCGACGAGAGTCGAGACGACACGATATCGACTTATTAAAATGACTCTCGTTATTCATAATTGAAAGAAATGAATGTATCCAATCCAGTATCTTCTGTGCATCTGTTTTTTCTTTGTTTGTTTTTTATATTTAAGCATGCGACGAAATCGTGGTTAAAATGCGTACGGGCCTAACCTAATGCGGATTGCAGACCAAGAGCTAAGGTAAGTTAGTTTAGCTTAGTTCGCAAAGCTGTAGCAGTTTTCCATAGTGTGTATATCTAAGCTTTTTTTTTTACGTCGGGAAATGCTTTGCGCATGCCCACTGGTCGATGGGGACGGCCAGTGGGTTATGTGGGACTCTCCCCGCCTACCCAGTAAAGGCGGGGCCTACCCACTAAAAGCCGACGGTTTCTACCATTCGTCCGCAGCTCCGCCTCAGGCTAGCCTCTCCGGCTTCGAGGGAACCCCCAATCCCCTCCTGCAGTTGTTTTTTATAGCCCGCCGTAGCGGGTTACGGTCTGCTCCATGCCGCTGCTCAGTCAGCTCTGCTGATCAAAGAAGTACCAAGAGCGGCCCTCCAAAGAATGGGCCCAGGCAAAGCCCGCCCGCCCCCACCTGTGGGGGTTTTTAAAGATGTCCCTGCATCGTGGCCCGGGCAAATGCATCGACGACCTCCGGCCCACTCAATTGTGGGTTACGGCCCGTAACTTACAGGTTGCCCGACAGGCCCGCCGAGTTGACGAGACCTGCCGCGCAGGTGAGAACTTAGCCGCCCGCGTGAACAGACCACGCGGACGTTGCCCAGGGTGCACCACGAGGAGGTCCCTCACCATCGCACCCCTATGTGAGCTAAGCTAAACTAACTTAGCTTAGCTCTAAGTCTGCAACGCGCATGTTGGTCACTAACTAAACGCAGGTAAGGATTTAATTTTCAAATAAACAATACGTAACAAATCTGCTTGCTCTTATTGTCCAAGCGGAAAAAAGGTACATAATGTAAGAACTACTACTTACCATATCAGCCACAACTTGTGCGGTCCAGTGGGCGATGAATAGTGATAGAAAATTCATTACTGTGATCCAGGTATATCTAGGGATATCCAATAGCCTGTACTAAAATATTTTTGAGGCATCATATAAAAATGTTAAAATAACCGAGTGTATTATACCCACTGACTTACTTACTTTTAAACTAGTTAAAATCCCGACTCCATTGAGTGCCAACTGTACTGATCCCGCTAACATATCAAAAAACAATGGAATGGAGAATACTTTACGAATGTCGTCAATTACCCTGTAAACAAATGACGACGCAAAAGAAACATCAATTTTATTGAAATGTTACGCTTTAGACACGGTAATACTATACAGTATTCCAACTCGGCCATATTTTTGAAATACCTAAATGTCAACAGCCCCGCGGTACGTCACCCTATGACAACATGCGATAGGGCTGCCCACCTACAGTACCCATTCTATTTACATCTGTCTACTTAGAATTGAGAATGTTACTAGGTATGCAAAATCACTTGAAACCTATGTTACAGTTAGGCTTTTACATTTACAAATACATTAGTTTTTATTTCATTCAAAAATACCCAGTAGTTATGATTTTATAGGCATTCAAAGTTCGCTTAAATATTGAGTGCCGCCGACGGTCACGTGACCCCGCGTGACGTACATTCACAGTATCCGCTCACTAGAAAACGGATATAAACATACTTAAATACATTTTTTTTTGTAANATTAACGTAGATACTAGTTTTATTGAATTTTCTACAACAGTACTGATCCTCATTGTGGGTTACGGCCCGTAACTTACGGGTTGCCCGACAGGCCCGCCGAGTTGACGAGACCTGCCACGCAGGTGAGAACTTAGGCGCCCGCGTGAACAGACCACGCGGACGTTGCCCAGGGTGCACCACGAGGAGGTCCCTCACCATCGCACCCCTATGTGAGCTAAGCTAAACTAACTTAAATAGCTCTAAGTCTGCAACGCGCATGTTGGTCACTAACTAAACGCAGGTAAGGATTTAATTTTCGAATAAACAATACGTAACAAAACTGCTTGCTCTTATTGTCCAAACGGAAAAAAGGTACATAATGCTAGTCCCTTCCCCCAGTCCATAAGCATAAGCTAGGTATGACTCCCCCTCGGCCAGAAGCCGGCTATGACTTACCCCCCCCCTATATAAAGATATATCTTTCTTATGTCTTAAAGATTAACGTAGATACTAGTTTTATTGAATTTTCTACAACAGTACTGATCCTCATTGTGGGTTACGGCCCGTAACTTACGGGTTGCCCGACAGGCCCGCCGAGTTGACGAGACCTGCCACGCAGGTGAGAACTTAGGCGCCCGCGTGAACAGACCACGCGGACGTTGCCCAGGGTGCACCACGAGGAGGTCCCTCACCATCGCACCCCTATGTGAGCTAAGCTAAACTAACTTAAATAGCTCTAAGTCTGCAACGCGCATGTTGGTCACTAACTAAACGCAGGTAAGGATTTAATTTTCGAATAAACAATACGTAACAAAACTGCTTGCTCTTATTGTCCAAACGGAAAAAAGGTACATAATGTAAGAACTGCTACTTACCATATCAGCCACAACTTGTGCGGTCCAGTGAGCGATGAATAGTGATAGAAAATTAATTACTGTGATCCAGGTATATCTAGGGACATCCGATAGGCCGTACTAAAATATTATTCAGGCATCATATAAAAATGTTAAAATAACCGAGTGTATTATACCCATTGATATTAAATAAAATATACTTTACTTACTTTTAAACTAGTTAAAATCCAGACTCCATTGAGTGCCAACTGTACTGATCCCGCTAGCATATCAAAAAACAATGGAATGGAGAATACTTTACGAATGTCGTCAGTTACCCTGTAAACAAATGACGACGCAAAAGAAACATCCATTTTATTGAAATGTTACGCTTTAGAGTAGGCGCACACCGTTGATTTTTAGTTGGCCGATAGTTGTGCCCGATTTTAAATTGTATCAAGAATCGGCCAAATCGAATCGGCGTAGTGTGCGCACTCCCATACATGCCCATACTGATCAACTGCCCGACTAAACTATCGGCCGACGAAAAATCAACGGTGTGCGCCTACTCTTAGTGTCATTTTCGAACAGAAATAGGAAAATGACAATCTTGAATACGTGTAGTAAAAATAAAATGTTTTTCTTTCTTACTTCAAAATACTTACTGGAGGATTTTCTGATGATATTTAATTAAATGTTTGAGTCTTTCTTCAAGTTCTGATTCGTTTTGAGCGTTCCGTGCCTTGCCTATGTCGATGACTTTGGCCAACTCTGTCTTTAGCGGCAGAAACAGCATGCTCGCATTTATGATGATGGTACCCATCAGACAACGAAACGTGACGGAAAAAATATCCATCAACGGACCTGAAAAGTTGGTCATGATTTGGTGGCTTACAGAAAATTAGACGCGCCGCAATACCAACTCTGCTCTTCCCGTCCTCTTGTGACCACGGCTGCAGCATAGCAGCCGAAACGTCAAGCCGCGAGTACATCTATAGGTAGGTACATAATGTAACTCATTAATAAATGTCGCGTTAAGTACCGTGTCTTTCTATTTTAGACTTTTTCAAATTTTTACAGCCTCATGCAGTATCATATCATCACTTTTTTTATTTAAATTGTCAATCAGTGAAAGATCACTTTCCTCATTATTTACACATATAGTTTATAAAATCTGGTCGATATTTCTGGATCTAAATGTCTTATAAAATATCCTACTTCCTACTATCCTTCCTACTTATTAATAATTAATTATTAATATTTAATTTTAATATAATATTATAAATGCGAAAGTTTGGATGTCAGGATGTCTGGATGTCTGGATGTCTGGATGTCTGGATGTTTGTTACACTTTCACGCAAAAACTACTGAACGGATTTTGTTGAAACTTTACAGTATTATTGTTAGTAACCCAGATTTATGCCGATCTGTGACAGTGAATTTCACGCGGGTGAAGCCGCGGGCAAAAGCTAGTTAATTAATATGTAGACACCTACATAAGTAAGGAATTGTTAAAAACATATAGATAAACTTTATGAACGTTTCATGTCTCTCATGCACATCTTTTTTCCAAAAAATGATTGTAATAGCCATCCATGTAAAAACGAGAATCCATACAACGCTTCCAAGTGTGACCCAAAGGAATGTTCCTAAAAATATAAAGAATGGATTAACAGACTAATGTAAGTTTTTATAGAGCTGTAGCTGTATTTATTTCACTTTTTCATGTGACAAAACAAAACATTTTAATAACTTAGTAAGCAGGTATGCTACCGCACAAAATAAAATGTACCCAAAACTTCCTTAAAATACACCAAACAACTTACCTCCAAATAATAAATTCATTGAGTGGATATATTTATTACGTCTTGGAACCCCATATGTTGACCACAATTCATCAATGGATATTATTATGTTTTCAATTTTCTTTCTACGTACTACTATGACAAAAATCTTTGATATCACTGAAAACAGTTTAAGACATTTATTTCTCAAAACAGACAATACATTCACTTACATTGAGAAACCCTGGTTAGTAAAATTCATCATGGAGCGGATATGTTGCATAGGGTTCCGTAGTTGTCCGTCGTTACCACAATAATTATGTATATTTCTGAAGCAAGCAATTACTTCATCCAAAGTCACTTTTAATATTTTATTCTAAGGAATTATTAAGCGGTATGAAATTTTATAATACATGAGTTAAACGACTATTACTCTTAAACTAACTGATCTATCTTAACTGTTTTAGTTTTCTTGGAAAGTTCATAATTAGCATCTGGAAACAATCATAATACATAATAATGTATTATGCCAGTAAATTTTGAACATTTGGCTTGAGACTGAGCAGGCTGGCGCCGACTCCGAGAATATCAATCATGGTATACATTTGTCGTAATAAATAAATAATGTAATTATTTTCTACTTTTTAGTGCAGGATTTTTGGAGTCGGTTTTATTTTTTTGTTATTAATATTTCCTTTCGGATTAATTTTATGATAAAATATCCTCAGAGAAACTAAAGCAAGAGAAATTTTCCTATTTTTAATGTCTACCATAACTTTTTTGTGAAACCAATCGGAATCGGAACCCTAAAAATGGGTTTTTATTTGGTAAGCAGACGTGGGTGAATATCCCAAACACGTTTTTTACGCGGCGGAGCTGAGAATCGATGGGAGAAATGTAACTAGAGCGATGATTTTTTTTCTGTATATAGTTTATACAGCATTTTACACGATAGCAAAGTCTTCAGGACAATAGGTAGTTATTTTATGTACTAAAAAAAAATTCAAAGACCCAAAATCTAATAGCGGTGGCGCGTCCTAACTCTATTTCTACTCATAAATTGTGTTATTCCTTCTTTCTCGGGGATTCTAGTAATTTAAAAATAGTATAGCTATAAAATACATTAAATAAGACTTCCAAATGATATGAAAGAAATGTGATATTTCATATTTTAAGTGTTTTAAATAGCCTTTCAAAACTGTCCCACGAAAAAAAGCAATTACAGTGGCTCAATTTCGACACTCTCTTACTTCTCCAAAGAAGCTTTGAGAGACGTAGAGTTCTTCTTCCCTGCATCACTCAACTGTGTCCTCCTGATCGGTCTATAAAGACTTGCGACTTGTGGTATTGTTTTTCCAGCAGACCCGTAAATATTTGTATCAGCGGCACAGGAATACAAAATTTTTCAATTTCGCTGGCAAGTGTATGAGTGAAAGCTACTTACTTAGATGCTAAACGATTCTTTAACATGATTAAAGTTTGGTGTTTTGTTGTATCTGCATACAGAAATTATTGATCAGAATTATAGTTTTCTTTATAATTTGAATTTTGTAACAGTTTTTCAATTCCGGTGGCGCAATTTCGGTGGCTCCGGTGGCGAATCTATTGCCGGAATTGGTCTTATTGGCTCTGGAGCATTGTACCTAGGTCTACTAAGGTCTCAGTCATAACTACAATATCGTCAGTGAATCGAAGTTGTGTGATGTACTCGCCGTATCTTGATACTGAGCTCGGTCTAGCTCAGAAGCTTGAAAACCTCTAAGTGGGAGGTAGAGAAGTTGCTCGCGTCCGTAGGAAACACCACCTTTTCCGAGGCCCACCCTACACGTGCCCCCCGGGTGGTGCCAAATGAGCGACAACGCCGAACAACAGGCGGCGGTTAAATAACCTGACCATCTGGTGCACCATAAACCAAGGAGGACTAAATCCCTCCTAAAAGCATGGCCATGTCACCTTGGGAAAGCGACATGTTAATCCTCCCATCCCCCTCCACTCCCCCCACACCTCAATAATCCTCACTCCTCCCCATCAACCCACTCCTCTCCAGTCTCCCACCCACCACACCCTACATAGCCGAACCGTGGCGGCGCATAACCACACCGGGCCCGCAAAGCCCTGGGGCACTAAATACCCCCTAAAAGCTCGCACCACACTTTCACCATGGGCAGGTGGCAGTGTGCGTTACTATCTTCCGCCCGCACACCTTTAACTTATACCGTTTATGAACTATTATTTTGTGACCATCAAATTTGAGTGTAAATGAGAAGTACCCACTTAAACTTTTAAGTTGAAAATTTGATAGTATTCTGCTAAAAGCATAATTTTAATGTTTCTAGCAAAACTTTTGTACCTTGCATCAAAGATAGGAAGGTGATTACTTTTTTCAAATATCTGCAATTAATAACGAATCTGTCAAAAAAAAGAAATCTGAGAAAAATCAACCCAAAAAAAAAGAAAAAATTTATAGCCTCCTAAAGTCTGTTCGCCGAGAGTTGATAAAAAAAATTAAATATCAGAGGTTCTAAACTGCGGCCCGCTAATTATTTTTGTCGATATAATGAAAAAGTTGGTAGATTATTTGGCCTGGCCTTTTTTTTTGGCCTGGATTCTCGGTTCGGTTACAATTTAATTTTGGACTACCATTTATAAGAAAGTTCTAAAAATACCAATTATCTACCAAAATCTACTAAACGATTTCGCACTGCTAAAATTAAATCATCGTTCTCTTTGCCTCAAATCTACCAAAAAAGTAGAAATCTACTAAAAGTGGTCACGCTGTGGCCGCCGCCGCCCGCCGGCCGGGGCGCTTGACGACAGCTGCGTGGCTCGTACCATGGTACTCAGTGCGCGTTGTGACAAACGACGCCCGCCATACAGAATGCGACAATTAAGCGACAGTCGCTATTGCAAGACATTTCATAATAATATTTATCAACTCTCGGCGAACAGACTTTAGGTCATAGAATTTTAAAATATCACAAATTTAACTCTATCTCCTAAACTAAGCAAAATCGTATAATACACATGGGGGTGATTTAGATACAGCTTGATGTAAAGAATCTATTTGGCCACCCTGTATAATAAAGTCACAAAATATCCATTTATCTTCATTTGTTTGCATTTATTCGTGAATAATAGTAGTTTTAAACCTTGTTTTTTTATTAATGTTTTATACATTGTTTAAAACTTGTTTTAAACTATGTTTTTAAACACTTAATAAAAACACTGTTTTATTTCAAACTGTTTTAAACATAATATGTTTTTAAAACATCTTGTTTTAAGCAGAGTAGGTACCTGTGAGGCCTATAGTAAGCGACCACGTCTCAGATTAATATACCATCACTGGCAACACACACACAAGTTTGCAAGAAAGAAGCAATTTCCTTGCATTGAATTTGGATAAATCAAACGACAATAAGACTGATTGAAATCTAACTAAAAAAAAATTTATTTATTTTTCTTTAGGTACAAAAAAATATTAGAACATCAGAGTTATTTAGTTCATCTTGAAGAATACAGGATGAGGGAGAAATAAAACTAACGTTGATAAACAACCAATATTATTTGGGTAGTATTAAAACGAGTGACTGTAAATTAAAGTTTTAAGTGTCAAAAATAATTAATTTAGGTTGTATTACTAAGTGAGCGACTGACTGCGAAAGACGAGAAATCATTTATCAACCTAACAAACATTAATTTGAGGTAGGTACCTACTTAAAATACACAATGAGATGCTTCTTAATATTTGAGCGACCTAATATTTGTTTGAGCGCCAACGTTACGTCCTGCATTGTTTTCAATATTTGGCAAATGTTTTTTTTATACTGAGCGGCATTTTAACTTAAATGAAGTGTTTAAAATACAAAAACCACTGAAAAATACTACAATGAATAAAGTATTATGAGCTCACATTAAAAATAAAATTATAATAAAAAAAACTTTTTTAAAAACAAGCTTTATCCTGAAATGCAGTTGTACTAAAACGAAAAAAATAATTGTATGCCTGGTTCAAAGAATTTCGAAAGCTTGTATCGCGCATGGAATTTATTCCTCTGTTTTTCTGTTTGCGCTACAAGCTTTCGAAATTCTTTGAACCAGGCATACAATTAGTTTTTTCGTTTTAGTACAACTGCATTTCAGGATAA